>NC_056729.1:1806769715-1806794715 GCF_019279795.1 Protopterus annectens | reverse complement strand
ACACACACACACACACACACACACACACACACACACACACACACACACACACACACACACACACACACACACACACACATACACACACACCTGGGAAAGGCTGGCACAGCTTTACTAGGTCTGCTACCTTTGCCCTGACTATAAGGTAGTTACATAGGTAGATAGGTGTTTACTAGGCTAACAACCACAAGGGACTTTCTAAGCCTAGCCATGCATCCCAAAACTCTGACAACTTCTGATTCCCTTGATAAGTGTAAGCAGGGGCCTGGGAGATGAACCATTTACAGTTTACCTGTGTCCATTAGAGACATAGGTGCCAAACCAGGGATGAATTTCCATCTAATTATCCAAGTTACACTTGAATTGTAAATTGTGTTAGGGAGGAACTCTGCTTCACATGGATGGTGAGCCTATTCCATAGACTGTGTAGTCTATGGGATACATACCTATCTCTCCAGCAGTTCCTATTTATATCACTGACAGGGTTTAAGTCTTTAAAATGGGTAATTCTGGTGCTGTTTGTTATGTGGATATGCAGGAGGTCCATCAGACTGGGGTCTGACAATCCCCTGTATGCCAGGCATAGATCTCCCCTCAAAAGCATGTAGGAGACAGAATACAGAGATAGGGCCTTGAGGTGGTCTACATAGGACATTTTACTTACGCCCTGTAATCTTTTAGTGAGGAACTACCGTGGACATTCCAGTTGTTGGATATGCCTGGTTAGGTACATACCAAAGGGGACATTGTACTCAAGGATAGGTCTGATGAATGCCAAATATTTTGGAACAATGACCTCTTTGGACTTACCTTTGTTTATAAGTTGTGCAACATAGAATGATTTTTTCACCACTGTAGACACATGATGGTCAAGGGCTAGATTACTAGCTATATGTGTCCCTAAGTCCCTGACTACTGAATCAACTCTAAGGGGTGTGTTGTCAATATGATAGTTACCAGGGATGGATGACTTCCCAAATGATAGTTGTCAATATGATAGTTACCAGGGATGGATGACTTCCCAAAGGATACTATTATGTATTTCTTGGCATTTAGTTTTAGTCCATGGCTCTGACATCAGTTGTTTGTCTATGTCAACCCCTCCTGGAGAAAATTTGTGTCAGCGTGGGATTCAATGACATCTCATAATATGCAATCATCTAAAAATTTAGTCAGCCAGAGACCACTGACATTGGCCTTGACTTCTGAGAAGTAAATGCCAAAAAGGAGCAGTCCAAGGTATGATCCCTGAGTGACTCCACTTGTGACTGACCTCTTTGTAGAGGTGGACTCCCCAATTTTAACTTCCTGGGTCCTGTCTGTGAGCCAGTTGGCTATTCACTGGGTGACATACGGGTTTGTACCTAACCTCTTGAGTTTGTCAACAATGCCTGAGTGGGGTATTATGTCAAATGCCTTGGCCAGGTCAAGGTAGGCAGTGTGAAAGATTTTGCCCTCATCGATTGCTTTAGTAACCTTCTCAAAAAAGTCCACCAGGTTGAGTAGGCATGATCTGCTCGTGACAAAACGAAACTAGGTTGGGTCCAGTGTCTGCTACCAGCCAGCTACTCTAAGGCTTTTACAAGGGTACCCAATTATACTGAATAAAGTTAATACTAATACAAATGGTAGTGTTTGACCAATGCAGCAAGGCTGTCAGGAGAAGCCACAGTGTTACCAAATAAACAGAGTACTCTCAAAGGTTAAAATGCTCTCTAAAAGACCAGCCACAATGAAAAGTTTAAGTATATGATCATAGGATCATAGGAGGTTACTAGGCTATCGACCTAGAGGTCATTTTAAGCCTAGCGTTTCAACTCAATGTAATACCATAGAAGTACTAGTCAATACCCAAGATTGCATTTAGTGATGACTGCCCATGTCCAGGAGGGCTGTGAGTGCTATCCCCAGGCAAGAATAAATGATGCCCCATCCACTCATCCAGGTTCCTCTTGAACATTGTCATAGAGGTGCTGTGTTTCACATGAATTGGTAGCCTGTTCCAAAGACATGGCAGTCGCTCGGAGATAAATCTGTCCCTCCAGCATGTCCCATTTAAGTCACAGACCATATTTAAGTCTCTGGAATGGGTATCCCTAGACCCATTTGATTTATGGATATGCAGTAAGTTCATTAGGTTTGGGTCTTAGATTGCTCTGTAGGCAAGGCATAAGTCTCCTCTAAGAAGTCTTTACGATACAGTAGTGACAGGGACTTCACTTGGTCCATGTAAGGCACATGCTGGGGGCTCTTGATTTTCTTTGTTAGAAACCTCTGCGGTCTCTCTAATTGCAGAAGATGCTTAGTATGATACATACCAAATGGGGCACTATACTTAATTATGGGCCAGATAAATGCCGAGTATAGGGGGTTATAATTTCTTTTGCTCTTGAGGCAATGTATTTACTAATAAAGTGTACTATGTGGAAAGCTTTCCTTACAGTGGTAGACATGTGGTGGTCAAAGTTAAGGTCACGGTCAACCTCTGATCCCAGGTCCCTCACCACTTCATGGGTACTTAGGCTATTGTTGTTGATTTGATAGTGTGAAGGGACACTGTTTGTGCCAAAGGGAATGATGATGCATTTCTTTGCATTTATTTTGAGACCATGACTAATACATCAATTGTTGGTCTGTGTGAGACCCTCTTGGAGTATACTGACATAATTCTGGGATTCAATGAGTGGACCTAGTTTGCAGTCATCTGCATGCTTGGTCAGCTACAACCCTTTAGCTATGACCTGAACTTCTGAGAAGTATACACCAAATAGTAAGGGGCCCAGCACTGACCCTTGTGGCACCCCACTGGTAACAGGTCTGCTGGTTGATGAGTTGTCACCCACTTTGATAGCGTGTGCCCAGTTTGCAAGCCAGTTGGCAACTCATCTTACAATGAAGGAGTTTGCTTTCAGTTGGCTACGTTTATTGGTAATGCCTGAATGTGGGTTTGTGTCGAAAGCCTTTGCTAAGTCAAGGTATGCTGTGTACACAGCTTTGCCCTCATCAATGGCCCTGGTCACATTTTCAAAGAAATCCACTAGATTTAACAGGCAGGATCTACCCTTCACGAAGCCGAATTGGGTAGGATCCAGGGTTTGGAGGTCACCTATGTCTTTTTTAATGAGGTCTATAATGATGCATTCCATGGCCTTACAAATGAGGCTGGTCAGGCTTATGGGTCTGTAACTCCCTAGGTCTGTTGCTAGGAGACCTTTGTGGAGGGGAATAACTGTAGCTGTTCTCCATTTCCCAAGAACAAAGCCTGTAGTTAGGCTATGATTGAAAAGGTTATGTAGTGGTGATGATAGTTCATGTTTTAGACTGTTTAGAAGACAGCCTGAAATGTCATCTGGTCCCATAGAGACTGTGTTCTTTGTCTTGGGCAGGGCTTTGAGGACCTGCTCTTCAGATAGGTAAGGTGGGGGGAAGTTTGGGGGAGGTTTTTTGTAAATTAGGAGGGGATAAGGGAGGGAAATTTTTTTCAAACCTATCCGCTAGCAGGTTCACTATCTCTCTGGGGTCAGTGTGTGTGATACCATTGGCCACCAGTTCTGCACATGCTTGGGTCCTACTCTTTAGGAAATGTACATAGCTGTAAAAGGCCTTATGGTTATCCTTGGAAGTACTTGCTAGGTCTCCTCTCAAAGGAGCTCTTGAAAGATTTGACAAGTTGTCTTATTTGCCTGTTAAGGCTGAGAAGGGTGCTTTTCCATTGATGGGTCTTTGTCTTTGTTTTCTTGGACAGCAACTTTTTGCATTTATTGTAGAGTTTGTTGATGCTGGAAGTCCAGCATGGCAGCTTGATTTTACTTGGGGATCTGGCTTTGATTCTATCTGGTACAGCTGAGTTTATACACTTATGCAAGTGATTCTACAGGACTTTAGTGTACGCTTTGGCGTAGTTACCACTTTCAGCTTGGGGTGAGGCTTGGAGTGCATTTATACCTTCACCTAGGAGGGTATAGTTTGTCTTGGTGAAGTTTTTTAGTCTCTAATGAGGGTCCAACCATTGCAGCAGTGCACCAGTTTGACATGTTGGTGAGAACCAGATCTAGAATGTTTGTTTGTCCTGTTGGGGTATGGACAATTTGATCCAGTGCATTTGAATTCATAAAGTCAAGGAACTTTTGTGCTAGTGTGTTTATGCTAGAGTAGGTTTCCCAGGTGATGGTGTGATAATTGAAACCCCTCATAACCAGTCTGTTTGGTAAAAATTGGATGTCTTCAGTTTGGTTAAGTAGGCTTTGTGACCCATGGAGGGGGATCTATAGCTGGCTAGGACTTGAATGGGGGTCTTATCCATCATAACTTGGACCTAGAGTAATTCCATGGAGTTGTCCAGTTTAACTAGACGGAAAGTTATTTTATCTCTAATATAGATTGAAATACTGCCTCCTTTGGTTTTCACATGTTCGTTTTGTGGTCTAAAGGTGAGGAAGGCATTATAGCCTTGCAGGGACAAAGTACTCTCTGAGGCCTTAAATGAGGTTTCTGTGATTGCATAGACATCTACATCTTCTAGTGATAGAAGTGCTTCCAGGGAGTGCAGTTTTTGGTGTAAGCTCCTAGCATTTAGCAGCATGACCCTTATTTGGTTCTGATTGGTTAATTTTACATTGGTAATGATGTCTTTGAGACCTTGCCTAAAAAAGGCACTATGGGAGAGGCAAGAGCCTTTGCCAGCAGCTGAAAGCCTAGAGGAGCCAGGTGCAAACTGTCTCTGGGAAAGCAGAGAGATTTGTTGACTATGTCTTCTCAGGCAGATAGGAAATTGATCCCCTTGGAATGACACCACAAACTAAGCCAATTATTAAAATCAATCATTTTTTGTTTATACTGTGGCATCATTCTAGGTGAGCGTAGTATGCTGCTCAAGGCTAGGGACATATCTGCCTGGGACACATATTCAGAGAGCTCAACCACGTCTCTCCTTATATAATCCAGTGAAGAAGATCTCAGGTCATTCACACCAACATGAACTTTGGCAGAGTCATAACGGTACTTGTTGCTGAGAGACCTAAGTGTATTCGTTATTTGATGAATTCTGGCACCGGTTAGGCAGCTGAGCATGACTTTCTCCTTGTCCAACCTGGTGAGTGGGACATTTGTGTGTCCCACTACTGAGTCTCCAGTGACAAGAAAACTTGTTTTTTGAATGTTACACCTTATGGGCTTGGTGGGTGAGACATTGGTGTTGCTATGTATCATGGGTGCTGTGGAAACTATGTTAGCAGTAACAGAGTTGTATTTTGGAGGTCTCTGGTGTTTTGTTAAGTTTTTCGAGAGAACCTCTGCATATGTGGATTTATGTGTTTGATGTATACTATGTGTTTGAGTATTGGTATGTGTATGAGTACTGGTACTATGTGAATATGTAGTGGTGGGTGAGTTGACAACCATCTTCTTGTTACTGTTTTGAGTGAGAGAGAGTATGGATTCTAGATTCTTGGTGTAAATACATCTCTTGCACTCTGTACTAGATTGTGTGATTAGTAGAGGGTTGTTTGTGTACATGAGGCAATTGCTACACTGCCTCAACAGACCCACGTCAACAAGGTTGGCAGGAGAAACAAGGGTAGTCCAACTGTCCATAATGCTAGTTTGAAGACTGTTGTCACTAGGGGTGGTTTTTCAGAAAAGATTATAGAGGAGCTCAGTGAAAGGATATTTCCGCCTGGGTTTTAAGGGAAAATTTGTTGAATTTAACTATCCGACTTTAGGGCACAATTGCGTAGCAATGAGCAGTGCTGTGTAATGCGAAAACAAGCAGAAACCTACTCAGATGGGGGCCTAAATACCAGAAGCTAAAACTTGAAATAAACTCTAATAATAAATAATAAAAGAGTATGAATACACTAAATATCTATTTACAATAAACACTAGAGTTACAATCACAGGAAATATTAAAATTAACACCAATCAACAGATTCACTGAGATACAGAAAAACAATACTTAACTAATACCACTATATTTTCCTGACTGACCTAAAGAATTACTGTCCCCTTGTTACTTACTAAAGCAAGGCAAGATGAAGTAGCTGAGTGTTCTTCCTTCTTGGTTAGGTTTCAAAAATACACTACCCTGAGATTTCTGTCTCATCTAGTATTAAAACACCAGTGTTGTTTACATTGCAGTATGCTGCCAATATGATACATACTACATTGGAAAAACCACAAGACTACTTACGATCCAGATAAAAACATGTGGGAGCCATCAGGAAGTGAGACCCTTACAACGCACTAGACAGGCAAGTAGGACCTGTTCTCAGTTCTCTGGATTTCAATTTGCAGCAACTGAAAAAGTCACAAATCCCCTAGGGATTACCAACCCCCTTTGGAACACAGACAACATACTGTTAGTTAAAGAGTTAAAATGGCAGATACAATTGTGAGCAGACACATACCCAGGACTAAATGAAAACCTGAGCATTTCAAGTGTTCATAAATGGATTAGGTAACTCCCTAACCCATCCCCCACTTACCATACCAGTTTAACATTACGCCTAGGTTCATGGATTAGAGGACTGCTTAACCCATCCCCTGCTTATCACACCCATTAAATAATAAGCCTAAGTTCATTTTATCTTATTTTCTGATGAAGTTCGACTGGAAACTTTACAATGAATGAAAGCACTCAAAATCTGATTTAAATGAATAAAACACTGGCCAAAACATCAATAATACCCTAGTGTCTATGTTCCTTCCAATACTTATTTCTACTTTTACACCAGTGGCTTTATGAAGTATATATATATATATATATATATATATATATATATATATATATATATATATATATGTGTGTGTATGTTGGTACTGGGCTATCGGCCCTAAGGGCCTATAGCAGCCTAGCCATAAAAATTCCCTATTTCTTCCACAATATTTACTTCCCTGGACCCCTGTCTAGCAGGGCAACTGACGTGATCCCGGGGTGAATTTCCTATCTCCCATCTAATCGTCAAGGTTCCTTTTGAAGAAGGCCAAAGAGGCGCTCTGCTTGACATGTATGGGCAGTCTGTTCCAGAGTCTGGGGAGTCTCTGGGTCAGGAACCTATCCCTCCAGCATGTTTTGTTCATTGTGATGACAAGGTTTAGATCTCTGGAGCATGTGGCTCTGAGGGACTGGGATTTCTTTAAGTGTAGCATGTCCAACAGCTCTGGGTTTGACATGGCCTTGTATGTTAAGCAGAGATCGCCTCTGAGTAGACGATATGCGACAGAGTATAGCTGGAGTTTTTTTAGATGGTCAGCAGAAGGCATCTGCTTTAGGCCTCTGATTTTTTAGTGAGGTTTTTCTGTGGCCTTTCCAGTTGTTGCAGATGTCTTGAGAGGTACATACCAAATGGGGCGTTGTATTCTATAATGGGTCTAATGAGGGATGAGTACAGTGGGACAATAACCTCCTTTTTTCTGGATGAAAAGCCTTTAGTGATGAGGTGTGCCACATAGAAGGATTTCCTGACTGTTGTGGTGATGTGGTTATCGAAGGTGAGACCACTGTCCCTAAGTCTCTTATCACACTTTCAGTGTTTAGTGTACTGCCACCTATGTGGTAATTCATGGGTACATGTTTTTTCCCAAAGAGGATAACTATACATTTCTTGGCATTGAGCTTGAGCCCATGGCTCTGGCACCAAGCATCTGTTTCTGTAAGACCCTTTTGTAGAACATCCACATCATTTGGGGATTCAATAATGGCTCCTAGTTTGCAGTCAAATGCGAACTTTGTTAGCCAGAGTCCCTTAGTGTTGGCCTGTACTTCAGAGAAGTAGATGCTAAACAAGAGCAGTCCCCAGGACTGAACCCTGTGGTACTCCACTTGTCACTTGTCTGGAGCTGGATTTGGAGTTGGCTACTTTTACAGTGTGGAATCTGTCAGTAAGCCAGTTGGCAACCCATCGAGTGATGTAGGGATTAATGCCCAGCTTAGTACGTTTATCTATGATTCCAGAGTGGTGGATGGTGTAGAAAGCCTTGGCGAGCTCCAGATAGGCTGTGTGGACTGCCTTAACCTCGTCAACAGCTCTTGAGACTGATTCAAAGAAGTCAGTCAGATTCAGGAGACAAGATCGGCCCTTCACGGACCCAAACTGGGGGGGTCCAGTGTTTGAAGGTTGCTGATGTCTTTGTTTATAAGTTCCATGATAATATGTTCCATGGCCTTGCAGATTAGGCTTGTCAGACTGATGGGGCAGTAGTTCCCAGGATCCAGTGTGGATCCCCCCTTGTGGAGTGGGATAACTGTAACTGTGCGCCACTCAGTGGGCATGAAGCCTGAGGTGAGACTATGATTAAACATGACACTTAGGTGAGGTGCAAGTTCATTTTGTAGTCCATGTAGTATACAGCCCGGGATTTCGTCTGGTCCCATGGATGCTGTATTCTTAGCTTTGGAGAGTGCGGTTTTCACCTGTATGGCCATGATTACTGGAATTTGGTGATCTTTTGGTATTGAGATAGGCCCTTTAGGGGTTGAGAGGGGGGTGAAGCTGGCACTGAATTGATCTGCCAGGATACTGGCAATATCTTTGGGATCAGTATATATAATGCCATTCTGTTGTAGCTCAGAGCAGATCTGGGCATTGCCATTTAGAGTCTTGACATAGCTATGGAATGTCTTGTGGGTTTACTTCTAAAGAGCGAATTTACACTTACCCAAATTTCTGAGACAACAGCACAGAACTTTCACAAAACCAAAACTGCACATTCCCAAATTTTTTTACAGGAAACAGAGACACTTGGCCAACATGGGGAAATTTGCTCTTTTCCCTACTGTAGTGCAATCCCGGAGTTGGTGTATTTAGTTATGGGATGTTGGGGATGCAGACCCAACCTGGGTGGGTTTGACATATTGTGGTGTGTTTTTTGGTTCAATTTTGGCCAAGTGTCTCCGTTCCATGTACACAAATTTGGTAATGTGCAGTTTCAGTTTTGTGAAAGATCGATGTTGTCGTTTGGGTAAAGTGAAATTCAAGTAAGTGTAATTTTGGTTTACAGAAGTAGACCTATATATATATATATATATATATATATATATATATATATAGATATAGATATATATATATATATATATATATATATATATATATATATATATATATATATATATATATATGTATATATATATATATATATATATATATATATATATATATATGTGTGTGTGTGGGTGTGTGTGTTCCATACACTAGATCGAATTTTCACTAATTCAAAATAGTGCATGGAATGCTCACTGCAGCGAAAGTGCACTTACGCAAAGTTCAGTACAACAAATGGGTGTTGTACTGAACTTCCGTGCATTACTCATGGACCTTAGGGTTAGGGCACGGGTCATAGTAAGAAGATAGACCGTAGTAATATCCCCTTACCATGACCCGTGCCCTAACCTTAAGGTCCCTGATGACTGCAGCGTAGTGAAGGACATAGCAATGTCCTCCACTATGGTGCGATAGTCACGAACCTTAGGGTTAGGGCATGGGTTAGGGTAAGGTGATAACTTTACTAACTATCCCCTTACCCTAACAGTGCCCTAACCCTAAGGTCCATGACTATCGCGCCATAGTGGAGGACATAGCTTGTTTTTTATGTCCTCCACTGTGCTGCGGTGTTTTCGGTGAAGTGCACTTATGCAAAAGTTCACTTTCATTAAAGTGAACTTTTGCAGAAGTGAGGCTTCCTGTTACAAGTTCGAAGTAGTGAACTTTCTTTCTTGTAATAGGAATCCATATATATATATATATATATATATATATATATATATATATATATATATATATATATATATATATATATATATATATATATATATGTGTGTGTGTGTGTGTGTGTATAGATATGGATATATATATATATATATATATATATATATATATATATATATATATATATATATATATATATATATATATACATATATATATATATATATATATATATATATATATATATATATATATATATTTGGTAGACTGAATTTACACTTACCTGAACTGCATTCAGAGATGACAACACCATAATTGCAGTGAACTAAACTGTCACATTACCGAAGTTTTTTTTTACAGGGAAAGAAGACACTTGGCCAACATTTAACAAAATAACACACTGAAATATGTCAGACCTACCCAGGTGGGGGCTACGTCCACCACACCCCCAATATGGGGGGCTGCACCCTCCATAGCCCCCCAAACTAAGTATACCAACTCCGGGATCACACTACAGTGGGGAAAAGACAAATTTCCCCATGTTGGCAAGTGTCTCCATTCTCTGTAAAAAGAATTGGTAATGTTCAGGTTTGGTTTACTGAAGTGTTATCATCTCTGGAATTGTAAATTTGGTCTGCTGAACTAGACCCATATATATGTATACACACACACATACACACACACATATTGATATATATATATATATATATATATATATATATATATATATATATATATATATATATGTGTGTGTGTGTGTTTGTGTAAAGAGAGACATAGATATAGATATGCAAGTATAACTGGACGCCATGCGGGACTTAAGTCAGGGTCACAATCTGTGTATCATGAAAACAGATAAGGGAACGGGCCTTGTACTTATGGAGCAGGAAACCTATGTACAAAAACTTAACAATTTGCTGCTCAACCAGGACTTTTACAAGGTTGTGACCTTGAACGAAGTGAACAAAAGCTTCAATACCATTGATAAGCTGCTCAAAACCCTGGAATGCAAGCAGCATATCACCCCAGAGGAATTTGTTTTTCTGTCTGTGCATAACCCCAGCCTAGGAAGAGCATTCAGCATCCCCAAAGTACACAAGGACCCCACCAACCCCCCTATTCAGGCTCATCATCTCTAACCATAAAACCAAGACAGAGACAATATCAGAATACCTGGACTTCATTTTCAACCCGCTAGTTCAGGCGACAGATTTTTACATCAAGGACTCCTGGGATTTTTTAAACATTTTGCATGAGAGTAATATTGATTTCTCAAAATGCATGTTAGTAACGCTAGACGTAGTAGCACTGTACTCCAACATCCCTCACAGGGAATGCTTGGAAGCGTTAGAACTGTTTCTCAACAAGCATGCTAAATTCAATGTTTTTAAAACTGAAATGCTTACAGCTTTAACCACAGTGGTTCTGAAAAACAACTTTTTCTGCTTCAATGGAGCCATCTACCTACAGACCAAGGGGGTGGCGATGGGGTCCAAAATGGTCCCCTCTTTTGCCAACCTAGTCCTCAGTACATGGGAGAAGGAGATGTTGACCCATATACAAGGCTTCCACAAAGCCTACTAATATCGTCGTTTTATTGACGATATTTTTTTCGTGTGGGAGGGTGACAACACCGAGCTGGACACCTTCCTTATGACTCTCACAAACAGCATCCCATACCTAGACTTTGTAGTCTCAGGACGAGGGACCCACATCTCCTTCCTTGATACTCAGTTAACCATTGACCCCAGCACTGGCAGCCTTACCTCCAATGTGTACCGGAAGAACACTTACAGGAACAACTTCCTCGATTTCAAAAGTCAGCACCCCTTCTTTATGAAGAAGAATGTGCTCAAAGGGCATTATATCCACCTCTCCAGGATCATCTCAGACGATACCTTCCTCAAGGAAAGCCAATTCCTTTCAAAAATGTTCATCCGCCGACATTACCCCAAACAGCTAGTGGAAGATGTCTTTCAAGAAGTGGCCTCCCGCAGATCAGACAGACACCCACCCATCCTTACTCAAGGCTTCACCCCCAGGGCGACCACCAGAACTACTGAACCCAAGAACAGAAACTGTAGTTTCCCCATCCCCATCAGCCAAGATATGCAACCCATTAAGGATATCATTGGCAAAAACTGGAACATAATAAGAGCGGACCACAACATCCACCAGATAGTGGGTAATGAGCCTGTCTTCTCATACAAGAAGACCAGAACACTCAAACAAACCTTTGAAAGGAAAGAGACCCCCATACTCAAGAATAGTGCAGACCCCCACGAGCCTGCTAACCCACAAAACCCCAAAGGTATGGGCCCTTGCAAACATTGTGTAGTCTGCCCTTTCATACACTCAGGCACATCCTACACTTTTCAACACTGCAACATCACGGTGCAGTTCAAAGCCCAGCACGACTGCCACTCAACTTTTCTAGTCTACGCAGCCTACTGCGACCAATGTTTTTCCTTCTACATTGGAAAAACAATTAGAAAGCTCTCAGACAGGGTGAAGGAACAATTTGCAGCCATCAGGCATAATGACAGTTACAATGCATTAAGCAGACATGCCACGAGCTGCAACGGCTTCACCCGTTTTAAATTTCTAGTGTTAGAACAGGTCCAGCAGTTTTTTGGAGATTGCAACACACTACTGGAGCTGAAGGCATTAAGATGGCAACTCCTCCTTGAAGAAGATACCCCACCAGGGCTCAACGAGAATCTCAACATTAAATGTGCATTAAAGTGGAACAACTAAAAAGTTACAGCATGCCCTCTAGTGGCAGGATGTTAGCAGATTAAACCTTTTGTTTTATAGCAGTGTCTCTCATTAGTCCAAATACTACTGCATTGGCGTAGTCTATCTACCAATCACAGTGAAGTATTTTTTATACCAGTTAGACTATTTAAAGCTCTCACAGTATTGCAAATGCATTACATTTTGCTCTGATGAAGTTCGATTGTTATCAATAAAGCGAACGAAAGCGCTCAGCAAATAACAGTTCTGGCTCAGCGTCTATTCATTGGATTTCTGTTTTTGTTTTTAACAGTTCAGAAGTTTTCAGTAGTGTATATATATATATATATATATATATATATATATATATATATATATATATATATATATATATATATATATATATATATATACCCACACACACACACACACACACACACACACACACAATATATATATATATATATATATATATATATATATATATATATATATATATATACAGAAGTCCAGGAAGTCATTAAAAGAGGAAGACATGCAGGAGAAAAAGTGGGAAACAGGAAAGATGGACCAGGCTAAGAAAGTAGTTGCATTAGCAAAGAACAAGGCATCAGAGGCACACTACCACCTTCTGGAAAGTGTCTTAGTAGATGGTACAAATAAACTATCAGTTTGCAAGGCAAATAGAAAAATATAAAGATGGTCAAACATCTTTATAAGGGATGCCAGCAACAACCCATTCCCCAGTCCACAGGACATCAAAGGAAGACAAAAGGAGTACTTCAAGCAGCATCTGAACAAAGAAAACTTCATAGAAACTTTGCTGTCCCAGACAGCCTATGATGAGAGAAGAGGAAGAGCCCACCACAGAAGAAGTAAAGATGAGCACTAAGGAAAATGAAGTCAGGGAAAACAGCTGGTTCAGAAGACATCAAAGGAGGTTTGATAAAGATGTGGGTGAGATAGTAGAGAAATGGGTCCTGAGGGTACTCGTATCATTGTGGAGAGAAAGGTGTGCCCCAGATTACTAGAGAACAATTATACTAGTGCCAGTGCTCAAGAACAAAGGGGACATTCACAGTTGTGGGCAGTACGGAAGAAGCAAACTCTTGTCACATTGTATGAAAGTTCTGGAGAAGGTGATTGATAAATGAATATGCAGAGTAGTAGAAAGTAAGATGGGAGATGAACAGTTCATATTCAGATCAGGATGCAGCACAAAATGACCCAATGTTTGCTGTGAGTCAGATAGCTGAGAAGAAGCTAGACATGAGTAAAGAGTCCAACTGGGCATTCCTAGGCTTGAAGAAAGCAAAGGACAAGGTCGCAAGAAACCTTATTTGGGCAGTCCTCTCTAAGACCAAGAACACTGCATCAATAGGCCCAGACAATATCCCAGGATGCCTTCTAAATAGCATAAAACATGACCCATCAGGGCCTCTGGAATTACTATTTAACTGTAGCCTCCAAACAGGCTTTATGCCTCATGAATGGAAAAAGGCAACAGTCATCCCTTTGCACAAAGGTGGGCCATCTACAGACCATGGAAACTACAGACCCATAAGTCTCACTAGTCTTGTATGTAAAGCAATTGGAAGAATTATCATGGAGATGATCAACAGAGATATAGTAAATCTCGAGACACTGGACCCAACTCAGTTTGGTTTCGTCTAGGGCAGATCATGCCTACTCAACCTGGTGGACTTCTTTGAGAAGGTCACCAAATCAATGGATGAGGGAAAAATCATTCACACTGCCTTCCTTGACCTGGCCAAGGTATTTGACACACTACCCCACTTGGGTATTGTTGACAAACTCAAGAGGTTAGGTAGAAACCCATATGCCACCTAGTGGATAGCCAGCTGCCTCACAGACAGGACCCAGGAGGTTAGAAATGGGGAGTCCACCTCTACAAAGAGGCCAGTCACAAGTGAAATCTCTCAGGGATCAGTCTTTGGACTGCTCCTTTTTGCCATTTACGTCTCAGAAGTCAAGGCCAATGTCAGTGGTCAGTAGCTGACTAAATTTGCAGATAATTGCAAATTAGGAGCTGTCATTGAATTTCACACTAACACAAATGTTCTCAAGGAGGGGTGTCAGAGCCATGGACTAAAACTAAATGCCAAGAAATGCATAATAGTATCCTTTGTGAAGTCTTCCATCCCTGGTAACTATCATATTGACAACACACCCCTTAGAGTTGACCCAGTAGTCAGGGACTTACAGACACACACAGACAGTAACCTAGCCTTTGATCATCGCATGTCTACAGTAGTGAGGAAATCATTCTATGTGGCACAACTTATAAACAAAGGTATGGCATCTAAGTCCAAGGAAGTCATTGTTCCACTGTATTCAGCATTCATCAAACCTATCATTGAATACAATGCACCCTTTAGTATGTACCTTACCAGGCATACCCAATAACTGGAATGTCCACAGAGGTTCCTCTCTAAATGAATACAGAGTGTAAGCAATATGCCCTATGCAAACCACCTCAAGGCCCTATCCCTGTATTCTGTCTCCTACAGGTTTTTGAGTGGAGATCTATGCCTGGCATGAGGGGCATTGTTAGATGCCACTCTGATGGACCTCCTGCATATCAACAAAATAAACAGTAGCAGAATTACCTGTTCTAAAGACTTAAACCTTGCCTGTGATATAACTAGGACCTGCTGGAGAGATAGGTATGTATCCCAGAAACCACCCCATCTATGGAACAGGCTCCCCAGCCATGTTAAGCAGAGTTCCTCCCTAACCCAATTCAAGTGCAATTTGGACAATTGGATGGGAAATCGGAAAGTCATCCCTGATTTGGCACCTATGTCTCTAATGCAAACAGGTAACCTGTAAATGGTTCATCTTCCAGGTCCATGCTTACACTTATCAAGGGTATCAGAACTTGTCAGAGATTTGGGATGCATGGCTAGGCTTAAAACGGCCCTTGTGGTTGTTAGCCTAGCAAACACCTATGAACTTATGAATCCTGCAGTTGTTCAAAGTCCCAGAAATACTGGTAGAATTAGTGCAAGGTGTGTACAATGATCCCGATTCAAGTACAGTGTTCTGACTCACAGAGGGGTTCCCAGAGAAGTGGATGTGCATCCATGCCCACTGCTGTTCATACTGGTGATGGACTACATTAGCAAACAGGGTGGGGGGACATATCAACAAAATTGCTATACATAGATGATGTTGCATTACATGCAGACTCTGAGCAAGAATTTCAGCAAACGTAGGGGAATGGAATGTAAAGCTGAAAGCACATGGGATGAAACTAAGCACAGCTAATACAGTGGTAATGGCAACAAACTGGGGAAATCAGAAGAAGCTGAGAACTGAGATAGAAGGGAAGATAATGGAACAGGTTAACAAGTTCAAATATCTGGGAGAGGTGGTTGAGGAAAATGGAACTCTGAATGAAGAGGTCAAAGCTAGAATCAGAGGGGCTGCAGCCAAATGGCATAGAGTGTCAGGTGTAGTATATGACAGAGAAAGTACCTCCAATTACAGAGAAAGTCAAAGAGTACAAATAGCAGTGGTTTGAACACAGAAAAGTAGAAGAAAATCTGGTGAAGAAGATTTGGGACAGATGGGAAAAAGGCACGAGAAAATGAGAGCATCCAATAAAGATATTATGGATGGATTGTGTGAGAAAGATCTGAGACAATCAGGCATGACTGTCAAGGTAGGTAGGGGAGTTGCATTGATTCAAGGAAATGGCGACAGTTGTCATGATACCCCAAACCCATATAAATAAATGAGGAAAGGGGGTTGTTGATGATGACAATGATGATCACGGTACATAAAGTTTCATAAGAACAGTGTGAGTGAAGGTCCCAGAGATCATGAGCAACTACTGGCATGTGAGTTTGATGCTAAGTTGCTCCAGTGACTGGATATAGTGGACAAGGGAACATTTTGATATTGATCTAACATTGCTGTGTGACCTAGACTGTGACTGAGAGGTTCTGCCACATGTTGTGGAAGTCTGATAAGGCCTGAGTACTTTCTTGTTGAAATGCAAATGAACGCCTGCAATACTTCTTGAGCTACACATGATACATGCCTGTCTCTTTCACCATGCATGTGGATACTCCCTCCCACATTTGCAAATGTCATTTCAGATGAAAGCAGACAGTCTTTTATGGCATTGACACTTCCTTTGAGTTGTTTTTTTTTTTTTTTTTTTTTTATGAGAGGCTTACTACATGCTTCATACGTGATGCTTTGACTCTTTTCCCTCCAGATTATATATAATCAGTTCTAAGGTCACTGCAATTTGAAGGAAAGGAAAGTGTCCCATTCAGTATACATTTCAAATACCTTTTTCTGAACAATACCTTTGCAATGCTGCCTAAAATCACATAAATCAAATCCATGCTAACAAGTTTCACAAGTTACTGTACTTTGAGATCCGGCATTTCTATCATTGTCTCCAAATCTTTGTATTTTAATTGTGTATAACTCTGTTTCAGTAGTGCTTTAATATGTTTCCATTTATTGTATATAGTAAAACTTAACACTGTCTTAGAATCACTGCAAAAGAGAATAGAAATTACTTTTAACACGTAAGCAAAAAAAAATGAATATCGCTTATTTGATTGCTTGTTTATATAACTGCATTCAGACACCAGTTGCAGGACCTACTACATTTTAAGGAGTTTTTCAAAGATTCTCAAAATATTCACATGAAAATGTGTGCAGAAGTAATGTACACATGCATATGTGCTACATATGGGATCTACTTTAAATGACTGACCTTTTAGAAAGTCAAATTTTACATGATCGAATTCATGTGATTGACTGTTTAAAAAGTTGAACATACATGAAATAGTAGAAATGGCATTTTTTGCAGGGGGGGAAGCCCCCTGCATCCCCACACCCCCTTCTAATTACACCAACTCTGATATCACATTACAGTAGAGAAAAGGGTGCATTCCCTGATCCCCACTATACCACAATCTCAGTACAATCTGTTTGATTTTTTAAAAAGTCGATCCCATGGGCTTGATCATGTGAAATTTGACTTTTCCAGTGTGCGTGTGTGTGTGTGTGCGTGCGTGAGTGTGTGTACATTGAAAAATCACTGAAATCTGTGAATGTAAGTCTTTACTGCAATTTCATTGCAAAGTAAACAGACAGGCATGAGTTTTCAAAAATATGATTAGATTATAGTTTTGTTTCCTAAAGGTGATGTTCATGAGTTTCCCTGTTCCTCTCTGTTCCATAAATCTCAGCAGTTGCCACAAATCATACGTATAAGGTAAGTTCTAGCTCGTGTTTTTGCTGTGTGGGCCCTGAAATGCCATCCACAACCTCATTACTCCGTAGTTAGTGTTGAATATTAGCAGACATTTATTTTTACTATGTACTAATTTATACTGACATAAAGAAAAGAATGTGTTTCCTCATACATACCGTGACTCATGTCTACATTCAGGTCTACATCTACCATGTGTGCTTGTGATATAAATTGCTTCTGAAAGCCTGGAATGCTTAAATCAGGAGCTGAACATAATGCAGCATTGAAGGTTTATAAAGTCTCATCACACTTGAGACCTTTTAATATTAGGTACCATTTCTATTTAAAGAGTCGTTAACTGTTCATTGCTGTTCATAAATCTTTATTGGTAAGTAGACAGTCTTGAAAATTACCTGGCATGTTTGTTTATTTCAGAGGCACAAATGAAAGTTCAGCTTTATTTCACGTCTCCAAGTAAAGCTCAAGTATATGTTTTCCTGCAATTCTGAAGTCTGTGTTTTCATAAATCAGATAATTGTTTGGATGTATTCCATTTAATTAATTTTTCAGTCTGAGCTGCAAAGGACGTGGTTTTCCAAGTAAGCTACAGTAATTACTGTGAGGGATAGTAAACCAGTAAACAAGTGAAAGGCTGCCAAAGTTCAATGCAATGCAAACTAAATGGTACAGCTGTAGAGAGAATCTAAAAACTGAGGGAAATGTATTTTCACCTCAGTTAATTTCCAATAAACCTTTCAGGTTTTGAGACAAATGTGTACTCAAGTTTCAGGCAGTTTCTAATATATTCATCAAGTAATCTGTATATAGCATAGGAGAGATGTTACATATTGCACTTTTTTGCAGGTGATTAAACTTCTTAAACTCAAGGCAGATTTTCATAGCTCAGAATTGTTTTGTTTGAAAGTTTTTATTGTAGTACTTATCAATTTGTTGACCAGGTTGATATAATGGGGCATACTCCCTTCCCACAAAATAGCCTTTATCCATGAAAAACACAAGGTATTAAAGGATAAAAATTGAGAAAAACTACATTGCCTTTATTTTAACTAACTCTTACAGCACCATATATAAAGCAAGGAGACATTAGTACTTACATGTCTACTTCCAGGACCTGATTCTTTAACTTCTGCATACTATTTTGGCATTCTTAAAAATCACATTAATTACTTTTGCAGGTTTTTACCTTTACCACAGGCTCTGTCATGGTAAACTGTTGTTAACAGATGAGTAGCTAGGACAGGTACAGAAAGACTATAAACTTGATAAAGTAATTATCTGCTGAATTGCCTGCAATATTTAGGAAATTTTCTAAACTAAGTAACTGGATAAAAAATAAATCTCACTGAAACAAGAGAATGACCATAAAGGTCTGTTTATAACTTATTTTTTTTATTTTTGTATTTCGTAAATGGGGCTAGTCCCAATAGTTAAGGCTCATTGAGTCCCAACATAATATTTTCATTCTACGAATAATTTGGCTAGGGCTTCAGGAAACTTGCCCTACATTTTTTGCAGTATGGCACTAGAGTGCTGTCTCTAAGTGGAAAGTAAAGATGTCCAAGAAAGAGACCAAAATACAGGGTCAAGAGCCCAGTCAGATAACAGTTTTGGAAGAAAATGGATTATCAGATTCTCATCTTCATCAACATTAGCCATCAAATGCTTTTTTTCAAAGTTCCTACATGAGAACTGTGTGTTGCATAAACTCTGGTCACCTCTCAATTCAGTGCCACTCTCCTACCTTCTTCAACTGTCATACTAAACTGTTACTGGTCTTTCCTCATGTAATCTATTCATCCCTTTGTTGGACAGCCACTTCCACTTGCTTTCTTCCTGTCTCACAAATCTGCTTTAGCAAATCAACTTCTGCTTTCCTGCACATGTAGAAAATGAACTGACAAACGAAAAACTGAAGAAAAGAACACACTGTGAACAAGCACAAACACTTCACTCAGCTCGATGAAGAAATAAATGTAAAAAGCCGTTCTTATTAATTTTAATACCGAAACAAAATAAAATTAAGCGCTTTTCGTTTGGGAAATATCCAAACTTCTTCAGATGTAGAGCAGAAACAAAAACAGTCATTCCAGCAAAAATCCACTCTATATCATGAAGAGTTAATTGATTAATTGCCTGCAAGTGGATCACAGCACTCATTTAAAATTACACTTCACTGTTGCATTGTTTTGCTAATAAGACCAAAATGAACCTAAAAACTTCAAGACTTTACAAACATCTTGACACAATAGAAATTATTACTTTTGCTAAGAATAAATATAAATATATGTGCATATGTAATAAAACTAACACCCATTCTTGACCTAATTACTATGCAGTATATGATATAGAGTGGATTTTTGCTGGGCTGACTGTTTTTGTTCCTGCTCTACATCTGAAGAAGTTTGGATATTTCCCAAACGAAAAACGTTTAATTTTATTTCGTTTTGGTATTAAAGTGAATAAGAACGGCTTTTTACATTTATTTCTTCATCGAGCTGAGTGAAGTGTTGGTGCTTGTTCACAGTGTGTTCTTTCTGCACATGTGGCTGAACTACTGCAATCTGTTTACCATGACGTCTGCAATCAGTGTTACCTTGAGCTTTGGCATCTGCTCTGATGTCTTTAATTCTTCATTTGTCCCACAGTGTACATCTTACCACCCATCTCAAGCACTTCATCTCCATCACCTCAATATTCCCAACTGCTCTGCCTTCACTGCCCAGGTCTCTGTACCATACAGTTTTACTGGTTGCAACACAGTTTTGTACAGCTTCATTTTCAGTTTCTTTCACATTCTTCTGAAACTTGTTACCCTTGGCACTCTGCAGTTGGCTGCATCCAGTCTGATTCTAACTCTGACCTTCTCATTCAGACTTCTCTTATCTTCGACCACCCCTCCCAGATACCTGAAGCTGTTAACCTGTTTGACTGTTTTCCCTTCTATCTCATTTTCCGGCCTCTTCTGATTTCCCCCTTGGCTGACATGACAACAGTCTTGTCTGTACTGGGTTTCATCCCATGTGCCCTTCAGTTTTATATTCCAGTCCCCTAACATGCGTCGACGTTTCTGTTCACACTCCACTTGTACTGTAACATCATCTGCATTCGTCAGCCTTGTTGATCTGTCCCTTTTCTGTTTGATAACGTAGTCCATCACCAGTATGAACAGCAGTGGACTTGGAGATGAACCCTGATGTGCACCCATGCCCACTGAGAACTCCTCTGTGAGTCCAAACACTGCTCATACTTGTGTCATTGTACATAGCCTGCACTAGTTCTACCAATGTTTCTGTGATTTTGAACCATCATAGGACTGCCAAAATCAGCTTTCATTGGGCATTGTCATATGCTTTCTCCAAGTCTCGGACTCTTTCCTCCTCTCCGGCTTCTTCCCCACTATCTATCTCACTGCAGACATTGAGTTGGTTGTGCTGTATCCTGATTTGAATCTCCCATCTTACTTTCTACTGTTCCATGTATTCATTTATCTATCACCGTCTCCGACACTGTCATGCAGTGTGACAAGGGTATGATACCTTTTTACTGCCCACAGTTGTTAATGTTCCATTTGCTCTTGTAAACTGAATTAGAATGTTTATTTTCATCACATCTGGGATAAGCCTTTCTCACTATACCATTATGAGTACCCTCAGAAGCTGTTACTGATGATAGTCAGTTTCCTTTTGCAGCAGTTACTTTTTCTATTTTGTATGTATGGTGCATAAAATAGGTTTCCATTGATGAAGTGTGTGTCAGTGAGTGGTACCATCGATGAACCATGATATGCTGTCTCTTTGTTCATATATATATATATATATATATATATATATATATATATATATACACACACACACACACACACACACACACACACACACACACACACACACACACACACACACACATACACATATATATATGTTGTATTATTCTTCCTATATATTATATCTCTAATTCAAATCAGGATACAGCACAACCAACTGCTCCACACCCCACATTACCTGACCTCTTCCAACTGTTCCATTGGCAAATTTGTACCCATAGTCTATATAACTGTTTATATATTGTTATGACTGTTAAAATTTTCAATTCGTAATTCAAAATGCAACTGTTCATATTCTGTTATGACTGCTAAAATTTAAAAAAATACATAGGCCTAGCATTTTTTACTTGTTGTAGCTAATAGTTTTTTTTCCCCTTTTATTTGTAACTTCAATCTGTAACCTAACTGTATGCTGCATTTGTCAAATTGACTGTTTGTCTACATATGTATATTTGGAGCTTTTCTCCCCAGGCCTCCACTGAAAATTCGCTCACTCTGGCCTAGTGGACACTCCTGGCAAACAAATGTAAAATAAATATCCGTATACGTAAGTGTGTGTGTGTGTGTGTGTATGTGTGTGTGTGTGTGTGTGTGTGTGTATATATATATATATATATATATATATATATATATATATATATATATATATATATATGGGAGCCCTTCGTTTGTTCAAACTTTCAAATGTTCGAAACTCATACGGCCGACACCATATGAGCGAACGTTTGAAAGGCCGACAAATGATAGTGAAGATCCCGCTACAGTGCGGGACTGGGAGATTCCCCTTTCCTGCACTGTAGTGCGATCTCAGAGTGAGAATATTTAAGTAGCAGGGGAGCTTGCCCCCCTGCATAACACAGGTAGGTAAATGATGCTATTTCAGGATGTTGGTCTTTCAGAATGTCAATCATATGGTGTCGGCCATATGAAAGTCAGCATTCTGAACGGTTGACATTCTGCAGTAGACCTATATATATATATATATATATATATATATATATATATATATATATATATATATATATATACACTTATCCCTCCTTCCTCACACTTACAATCTCTGCCTAACTCAAAACATCATGCCTGATATCTGGAAAATAGCCATTGTTAAACCCCTCCCCCCAAAAAACTAACCCATCCCACAACCCAACTTCCATCCCATCTCTATTCTTCCCATACTTGGTAAAATCCCTGAAAACTTAGTTTAAAATGTACTCCCCCATTAAATCTACCAATATCATCTACTATCCTCAAAACATCATGGCTTTTGGGTGGGTAGGATAGAAGTATTTCTACTGCACTCTGGAGACTTACTGATAGCATCTTCCTGGCTGTGGACAAAGGCCTCCTCACTGGAACCATCTTTACTGACCTCAACGGAGCTTTCAATCTGGTTCACCAGAACATTCTCTTAGATCACCTAACTGAAATTGGAATTAGCTCAGACTCAGCTCTCTGGTTCAAAAATTATCTTTCCAATCAATACTTCTGTGTGTAGTTTCAAGATACCCTCTCTGCATCTACCACACTTCTTAAAGGAGTCCCTCAGGGTTCCATTCTGTCTCATCCTTCTTTTTCCAATTTTCATTAATAAACTACCAGTTTATCTCCCTCATCTCCCTCTCTTACTTTATGCTGATGACATAGGTTCATAGGTTCATATGATGGTGCTAGGCTATCGGCCCTAGGGCCTATACAAGCCTAGCCATAACAATTCCGTGGCTATTTCTTTCCACACAATTTACTTCCCTGGACCCCTGTTTGTAGGGAAACTGACATGATCCCCGGGGTGAATTTCCTTTCTCCCATCCAGTCTTTTTCACTCATACCTAACCTCCTCAGCCATACAGCAACAATTACAAGCTGACTTCCTTTTTCTTATCAAATGGCTTAATAACAAAAAGCTAATTCTGAACAATTCCAAAGCTAAAACATTGCTATTTGGTACCTCCCCTAAATGGCAGAATAACTCTCAATCACCTCTTATCCATGACCATCTTGACAACTCCACTGATGGTCATCTCCTTTATATACCTTGGTATGTGGCTTAATCCCACACTGAACTTTCACCTTCACCTAGAACAAATTCTAAATAAAATAAACTCCCCCCTATTTTGGTCCTATAAAGTTTCCCCCTTTCTCTCCTGACCAATCAGGAATGCCATAGATAAAGACATACTACTTACACAACTTGAATACTGACTTCCACTGGTTGCCACACATCCAAGAAAAACACATTCAACATCTAAACTATAAGCAACTCTATCTGCGATTTCATGATTGTCCCCCTAGAAATGAGCATCATTGTAAACGTTTATATGTAACTACTAGGCTAGCTGCTCTTATGGGCTATTTTTAACCTAGCCAATTCACACTGGGAGTTAGACTGGCCTTGCTCATCCCATGGTCAATAATATATACTACCCTAATGACAATATCTGAGATCATACCATAGATAATTTAAGTGGGTCATGAATGGGATGGAATAAAGCATTTTAGAGCTCAATGTATCACATTTAATAAATCGAATTGGCTACCTGTCCAACAAAGTGCCAGCCTGCTGCTTGGATCCCAATTCTACACACTACTGAAAGAATAATCCTGTCCTTCCCTTGCCCCCAAACTATTCAGATAATGGCCTCCAATTACAATCTAAGAAGTCTTAATCACTCTGTACTACTTCTTCATTTTCTCAGAAGCAGACTTCATTGCACTAACCATGTTTTCAACATCCTAGGCCACAAACTCTGGGCATAACAGGTAGCACACTTGCTTTTGGTGCAGAAGGCTGTAGGTTCTATTCCCACAAATAATTACATATTTACAGAAAAAAAGTTATACATTCATCTCTTCAAAATTTCAGATCATATACATATCATCCCCCATTTCTTTTTCCATAACCACCACTTAAGTTTTCTTAATCCATTCTCTTTAATTTTTCTTAATATATTTGGAATAACCCAGTTGCTATTATAATCTCATTCAGTATTTGATTCCAAATGATCCAAACAATGCAAAACAGTTTTTATCTAATCTTTTAACATATTCATTACCCAAACCATCATAAACTCCATATTCAATTACATCCATGTTCAATTGTGTACACCCTTGAAATTCATTCAGAATTATCATTTCTATTGGCTTTTTCCATAATTTTCAAACTATTTTACCTATTATTACTATATATACTTTCATTGAACTGATTAATATTCCATTCATTTGCTGTATTTAAAATTTTGTTTACTCTCTGTCTTCTTAACAAATGTCAGTATAATATCTATAATTTCAATTTGTCATTTTACCACTACACCTTTCTCATTTCTCATTTCCTTTATTATACCACTTTCTTCTTTAACCTTTTTACTCAAATAAGGAGAAACGTCTTCTTTTTTTACCCTGCAAAAATATCTTTGTTTATACAACAATTCTTATATCTTTTCTTGATTTATTTTATATATTTCTGCTTCTTCCATA
>NC_056729.1:1806762215-1806764715 GCF_019279795.1 Protopterus annectens | reverse complement strand
CTGGAGAGGGGAAATGAATTGCACTGGGGAGAAATGATGGAATGGATTAGGGGAGAAGAGGCAAGTGGCATTGAGAGGATTTTGTTTGTGCATGCAGCAAAGAAAAAATACAAGATATAAGAAAAACGAGACATCAGAAAAGGAGAAATTTGGGGTGTATATACAGGGCAAAGAAGAACCCCCCCCCTGGATGGGTATGAGCTATGGGATACAACTGTTGTACATTTGGGTACAAAAGCTCAAGAGGTGACAACATTTATTATGATTAAGAATGAGACTTACTGTGACATTTTTTTTCTATGGGACTAGAGACTTTTCTGGGAAGGTTTGAAAAGGAAAAAGATGTTCTTCCGTGGAATAAATATATTGTTAAAACTTTTTTCTGTGAGACTAAAAAAAAAGTAAACATATAATTTCATACAGAGACTGATAAAGAGACTGTTAAAGGACCTTTATTTAAAAAAACTGTTCTGAAGTAAAAAAGCATTGTAAAAGTATTTGATAACAGGGTTTTATGGACGGGGGGGGGGGGCTTAGGACTGCAATGTCATTTTGAAAATGGAAAATAACAGAATTGGGGCATTGAAAAGATACGTGAACTATTAAATGATAAAAGACATATAGTACTGCCAAAATTAATTTGATATGTGATCTTGAAACTATACTTGAAAACAATGTTTTTGTTTTCAATGAGAACTTTTATTTACAAAGGGTTGGCGTGGCTATGAGCACAGCCTGTGCAAATAGCTACGCCAACCTAGTACTAGTGGCATGGGAAACGAGTCATCTATTACAAGGTAATGAATACCAAAATAAGATTCTATGGTATACACGCTTTGTAGATGATGCATTTTGTTATGGGGGCGGTACTGCTGAAGAATTGGAACAACTGATTGAACATCTACATAGTACCACCGATTTTCTAAGATTTACATATGAATACTCCTATGAGACCATTGACTTTTTGGATGTTAAGTTATGTAAACCAAGTAATAAACACATTACCACTTCTGTGTATAGAAAACTTAGTCGCAGAAACAGTATTCTACACAAGACAAGCATGCACCCAGGACATGTAAGCAAAAATGTCATCAAGGGACAGTTTATGAGAGCTAGCCATCTACACAATACAGCTGAAGGCCTAGATACAGCTAGTATTTAAATGGTTTTCAGGGGTCACATTTGTATTATCTGAAGAAGTCAGAGAGTATTCTCCGATGAAAACGTTTTTATTGAGATATAGTTGGCGTTAATAATATTACAATAAACCTTGTGTGGTTGCGGTTATCTGTCTCCGACTGAATCCTTTTGGTGACTATATACAGCTATACTAACATTAAAAGATGAGTTCAAGGACAGAGGTCACAGTGATAAAGATATTAGGAACAGTATCAGGTATGTGTCACAGGAAAGGGAAGACAAAGCTATACCCTGCTTCTCTGGCACTATTAGTATAGGAAATAACATACATAAGAATGACTCTAATATGATTAGGTTTCCAGTCACCTATTCTAGTAATATCAGGAGATTTTGCTCAATCTTTGAAAAAAACTGGAACATCTTAAGGTCAATCAGTGAACTGGATGGGGTTAATGATGATAAACCCCATTTTTGTTTTAGCAACAAGAAATCTCTTAAGAGACAACTTTGTTATAAAACAAGGAACAACAGATGCTTAATAAAATCCCAAAGAATTGGCACATTCCCATGCAGGAATTGCATGGCATGTAGCTATTTGTATAGTAAACCTACCTTTGCACACCCCAGTTTGAATTTTGATATAGAAATTAATTTCGATGCAGACTGTAAATCACAGCACTTAGTTTACTTCAGTTTTTGTACTAAATGCTTTGTTTTTTATATAGGGAAAACCAATAGATGCCTCAAAGAACGTGTATTGGAACATCTAAGAGACATAACGAACAAGAAGGATACTAATGCTCTAGCGAAACATGTATTAACCGAGGACACGCAACATATATTTAATTTTATGGTGCTAGAGATTATTGAACAAAATATTAGAGGGGGTGATATAAACAACAGAGTAGAGGAAATAGAGCAGAAATGGATACTACAACTACAGGCAGATAAACCACCAGAGTTAAATGGTGTAGTTTCACTGAAACCTTTCCTGAAAGCTAGGTCTCTGAAACATAGAATTTATTGGTTTAATTGCATGATATATTTTTTATTATTTTCTACTTTTATTTTTTGTATACTGCTTTAAAGCCTAGAATTTTTTAATTGTTATTAATTAATGATATCATACTGCATGTGGTATTTGATTGGTTAAGTACTATTTTAAATTCAGTTGTTTTATCTGTATGAATGGAGTCTGATGAAGCGATTAGTTGTAAATCGTGAAAGCGCTTACTCTTTGTGTTTTATTAAAACTGTTTGAATTCACCGAGCCATGGTCAGTTTGTGGCTTTATTTTCATTCTTATTCTGCTCTGAGGTGTAAACTGGGCGTTTATCCAGTTCATGGAA
Organism: Protopterus annectens; assembly: GCF_019279795.1. Classification (NCBI taxonomy): domain Eukaryota; kingdom Metazoa; phylum Chordata; order Ceratodontiformes; family Protopteridae; genus Protopterus; species Protopterus annectens. Next base: position 1,806,762,226 of record NC_056729.1, on the reverse strand, counting down.
TTTGTTTTGTA